>NC_142663.1:0-7117 GCF_026168435.1 Sesamum indicum
TTGTTTCCCTTTTCTTCTAACTTGTAGTTATTATTAGGTTTAGCAAATTTACCACACAAAAGAATTGGTCTAGACCAACGTTTGGGTCAAGTTTCGTGGAATTTTGAGAATGTTCAAAATTTAGCTGTTTGGCACGGTTTTATATAAGCAAGTTTGTTTCCCATTTCTACTAATTTATAGTTAGTATTACACTTAGCAAATTTATGACACATATGCATGGGTCTAGACCAACCTCTATATGGACGATTACGGACCAAAGCGGCTCATGGGGATGGAGGAAAATCCTCCGATTACGGATGTTTCTCCGAACCATGGTGGACTACCGGATTGGAGATGGGAGGCATTTCTTCCTGTGGTAGGATCCATGGAACCACCTAGGCCCTCTTTGTGACTCTTTCCCACGAGGACCGAGGCTACTTGGACTGCATGAGTCATCCAGACTCAGCATGGTGATTCATGAACGAGTATGGCAGTGGCCCCTTATCACGGATCTTGAGTGTTTGGAGATCACACATGTGCTCCCCACTATTTTTGGAGGGGATGACCGTATAATTTGGAGATTTGAGAATGATCGACCAACTGCACAGGCTATTTATGAGTTATTTGACCCACTAGGACCGAAAGTAGGCTGGTTTTCAGTACTTTCGGGATCACTTAAAATACCTCGTCACAACTTTATTCTATGGCTTGCCATCCAAAGCAAGTTGGCTACGACAGATAAACCATGGCTTGCTCACCTTGGCCCATGTATCCTATGCAATGAAGGAATGACAGAGACACATGCACATTTATTCTTCCAATGCAAATTTAGGTTAAGATGCCTCACGGAAATTCGAAAAACGATACGGTTCTTGTGGCCCAATAGAGAGTGAAAAGATGACATTACACGGGCTTCACGGAGATGGAGGGGTAAACACATCATCAACATGTCTTATAGAGCACTACTTGCATCATGTCTTTACCACGTTTGGAAGGAAAGAAACCTGAGACGATTCGATCACACCGAGAGGACGCCTCATACCATAGCATTACTGATCATTGAGGACATTAGACAGCGAATCCATAGCATCACACTATCTAGATCAGTCAGTACACGTGCTTTATTTCGATTATGGCGAATCCCTTGGCCTGTCGAGTGATAAACCATTTGGGGACCATATTGTTGTACTGTACCAATTTTACTTAATGAAACTTACTTTTACCAAAAAAAAAAAGTTTCGTAGAATTCTGAGAACGTTCAAAGTTTAGCTGTTTTGCACAATTTTATTAAAACAAGTTTGTTTCCCTTTTCTTCTAACTTGTAGTTATTATTAGGTTTAGCAAATTTACCACACAAAAGAATTGGTCTAGACCAACGTTTGGGTCAAGTTTCGTGGAATTTTGAGAATGTTCAAAATTTAGCTGTTTGGCACGGTTTTATATAAGCAAGTTTGTTTCCCATTTCTACTAATTTATAGTTAGTATTACACTTAGCAAATTTATGACACATATGCATGGGTCTAGACCAACCTCTATATGGACGATTACGGACCAAAGCGGCTCATGGGGATGGAGGAAAATCCTCCGATTACGGATGTTTCTCCGAACCATGGTGGACTACCGGATTGGAGATGGGAGGCATTTCTTCCTGTGGTAGGATCCATGGAACCACCTAGGCCCTCTTTGTGACTCTTTCCCACGAGGACCGAGGCTACTTGGACTGCATGAGTCATCCAGACTCAGCATGGTGATTCATGAACGAGTATGGCAGTGGCCCCTTATCACGGATCTTGAGTGTTTGGAGATCACACATGTGCTCCCCACTATTTTTGGAGGGGATGACCGTATAATTTGGAGATTTGAGAATGATCGACCAACTGCACAGGCTATTTATGAGTTATTTGACCCACTAGGACCGAAAGTAGGCTGGTTTTCAGTACTTTCGGGATCACTTAAAATACCTCGTCACAACTTTATTCTATGGCTTGCCATCCAAAGCAAGTTGGCTACGACAGATAAACCATGGCTTGCTCACCTTGGCCCATGTATCCTATGCAATGAAGGAATGACAGAGACACATGCACATTTATTCTTCCAATGCAAATTTAGGTTAAGATGCCTCACGGAAATTCGAAAAACGATACGGTTCTTGTGGCCCAATAGAGAGTGAAAAGATGACATTACACGGGCTTCACGGAGATGGAGGGGTAAACACATCATCAACATGTCTTGTAGAGCACTACTTGCATCATGTCTTTACCACGTTTGGAAGGAAAGAAACCTGAGACGATTCGATCACACCGAGAGGACGCCTCATACCATAGCATTACTGATCATTGAGGACATTAGACAGCGAATCCATAGCATCACACTATCTAGATCAGTCAGTACACGTGCTTTATTTCGATTATGGCGAATCCCTTGGCCTGTCGAGTGATAAACCATTTGGGGACCATATTGTTGTACTGTACCAATTTTACTTAATGAAACTTACTTTTACCAAAAAAAAAAAGTTTCGTAGAATTCTGAGAACGTTCAAAGTTTAGCTGTTTTGCACAATTTTATTAAAACAAGTTTGTTTCCCTTTTCTTCTAACTTGTAGTTATTATTAGGTTTAGCAAATTTACCACACAAAAGAATTGGTCTAGACCAACGTTTGGGTCAAGTTTCGTGGAATTTTGAGAATGTTCAAAATTTAGCTGTTTGGCACGGTTTTATATAAGCAAGTTTGTTTCCCATTTCTACTAATTTATAGTTAGTATTACACTTAGCAAATTTATGACACATATGCATGGGTCTAGACCAACCTCTATATGGACGATTACGGACCAAAGCGGCTCATGGGGATGGAGGAAAATCCTCCGATTACGGATGTTTCTCCGAACCATGGTGGACTACCGGATTGGAGATGGGAGGCATTTCTTCCTGTGGTAGGATCCATGGAACCACCTAGGCCCTCTTTGTGACTCTTTCCCACGAGGACCGAGGCTACTTGGACTGCATGAGTCATCCAGACTCAGCATGGTGATTCATGAACGAGTATGGCAGTGGCCCCTTATCACGGATCTTGAGTGTTTGGAGATCACACATGTGCTCCCCACTATTTTTGGAGGGGATGACCGTATAATTTGGAGATTTGAGAATGATCGACCAACTGCACAGGCTATTTATGAGTTATTTGACCCACTAGGACCGAAAGTAGGCTGGTTTTCAGTACTTTCGGGATCACTTAAAATACCTCGTCACAACTTTATTCTATGGCTTGCCATCCAAAGCAAGTTGGCTACGACAGATAAACCATGGCTTGCTCACCTTGGCCCATGTATCCTATGCAATGAAGGAATGACAGAGACACATGCACATTTATTCTTCCAATGCAAATTTAGGTTAAGATGCCTCACGGAAATTCGAAAAACGATACGGTTCTTGTGGCCCAATAGAGAGTGAAAAGATGACATTACACGGGCTTCACGGAGATGGAGGGGTAAACACATCATCAACATGTCTTGTAGAGCACTACTTGCATCATGTCTTTACCACGTTTGGAAGGAAAGAAACCTGAGACGATTCGATCACACCGAGAGGACGCCTCATACCATAGCATTACTGATCATTGAGGACATTAGACAGCGAATCCATAGCATCACACTATCTAGATCAGTCAGTACACGTGCTTTATTTCGATTATGGCGAATCCCTTGGCCTGTCGAGTGATAAACCATTTGGGGACCATATTGTTGTACTGTACCAATTTTACTTAATGAAACTTACTTTTACCAAAAAAAAAAAGTTTCGTAGAATTCTGAGAACGTTCAAAGTTTAGCTGTTTTGCACAATTTTATTAAAACAAGTTTGTTTCCCTTTTCTTCTAACTTGTAGTTATTATTAGGTTTAGCAAATTTACCACACAAAAGAATTGGTCTAGACCAACGTTTGGGTCAAGTTTCGTGGAATTTTGAGAATGTTCAAAATTTAGCTGTTTGGCACGGTTTTATATAAGCAAGTTTGTTTCCCATTTCTACTAATTTATAGTTAGTATTACACTTAGCAAATTTATGACACATATGCATGGGTCTAGACCAACCTCTATATGGACGATTACGGACCAAAGCGGCTCATGGGGATGGAGGAAAATCCTCCGATTACGGATGTTTCTCCGAACCATGGTGGACTACCGGATTGGAGATGGGAGGCATTTCTTCCTGTGGTAGGATCCATGGAACCACCTAGGCCCTCTTTGTGACTCTTTCCCACGAGGACCGAGGCTACTTGGACTGCATGAGTCATCCAGACTCAGCATGGTGATTCATGAACGAGTATGGCAGTGGCCCCTTATCACGGATCTTGAGTGTTTGGAGATCACACATGTGCTCCCCACTATTTTTGGAGGGGATGACCGTATAATTTGGAGATTTGAGAATGATCGACCAACTGCACAGGCTATTTATGAGTTATTTGACCCACTAGGACCGAAAGTAGGCTGGTTTTCAGTACTTTCGGGATCACTTAAAATACCTCGTCACAACTTTATTCTATGGCTTGCCATCCAAAGCAAGTTGGCTACGACAGATAAACCATGGCTTGCTCACCTTGGCCCATGTATCCTATGCAATGAAGGAATGACAGAGACACATGCACATTTATTCTTCCAATGCAAATTTAGGTTAAGATGCCTCACGGAAATTCGAAAAACGATACGGTTCTTGTGGCCCAATAGAGAGTGAAAAGATGACATTACACGGGCTTCACGGAGATGGAGGGGTAAACACATCATCAACATGTCTTGTAGAGCACTACTTGCATCATGTCTTTACCACGTTTGGAAGGAAAGAAACCTGAGACGATTCGATCACACCGAGAGGACGCCTCATACCATAGCATTACTGATCATTGAGGACATTAGACAGCGAATCCATAGCATCACACTATCTAGATCAGTCAGTACACGTGCTTTATTTCGATTATGGCGAATCCCTTGGCCTGTCGAGTGATAAACCATTTGGGGACCATATTGTTGTACTGTACCAATTTTACTTAATGAAACTTACTTTTACCAAAAAAAAAAAGTTTCGTAGAATTCTGAGAACGTTCAAAGTTTAGCTGTTTTGCACAATTTTATTAAAACAAGTTTGTTTCCCTTTTCTTCTAACTTGTAGTTATTATTAGGTTTAGCAAATTTACCACACAAAAGAATTGGTCTAGACCAACGTTTGGGTCAAGTTTCGTGGAATTTTGAGAATGTTCAAAATTTAGCTGTTTGGCACGGTTTTATATAAGCAAGTTTGTTTCCCATTTCTACTAATTTATAGTTAGTATTACACTTAGCAAATTTATGACACATATGCATGGGTCTAGACCAACCTCTATATGGACGATTACGGACCAAAGCGGCTCATGGGGATGGAGGAAAATCCTCCGATTACGGATGTTTCTCCGAACCATGGTGGACTACCGGATTGGAGATGGGAGGCATTTCTTCCTGTGGTAGGATCCATGGAACCACCTAGGCCCTCTTTGTGACTCTTTCCCACGAGGACCGAGGCTACTTGGACTGCATGAGTCATCCAGACTCAGCATGGTGATTCATGAACGAGTATGGCAGTGGCCCCTTATCACGGATCTTGAGTGTTTGGAGATCACACATGTGCTCCCCACTATTTTTGGAGGGGATGACCGTATAATTTGGAGATTTGAGAATGATCGACCAACTGCACAGGCTATTTATGAGTTATTTGACCCACTAGGACCGAAAGTAGGCTGGTTTTCAGTACTTTCGGGATCACTTAAAATACCTCGTCACAACTTTATTCTATGGCTTGCCATCCAAAGCAAGTTGGCTACGACAGATAAACCATGGCTTGCTCACCTTGGCCCATGTATCCTATGCAATGAAGGAATGACAGAGACACATGCACATTTATTCTTCCAATGCAAATTTAGGTTAAGATGCCTCACGGAAATTCGAAAAACGATACGGTTCTTGTGGCCCAATAGAGAGTGAAAAGATGACATTACACGGGCTTCACGGAGATGGAGGGGTAAACACATCATCAACATGTCTTGTAGAGCACTACTTGCATCATGTCTTTACCACGTTTGGAAGGAAAGAAACCTGAGACGATTCGATCACACCGAGAGGACGCCTCATACCATAGCATTACTGATCATTGAGGACATTAGACAGCGAATCCATAGCATCACACTATCTAGATCAGTCAGTACACGTGCTTTATTTCGATTATGGCGAATCCCTTGGCCTGTCGAGTGATAAACCATTTGGGGACCATATTGTTGTACTGTACCAATTTTACTTAATGAAACTTACTTTTACCAAAAAAAAAAAGTTTCGTAGAATTCTGAGAACGTTCAAAGTTTAGCTGTTTTGCACAATTTTATTAAAACAAGTTTGTTTCCCTTTTCTTCTAACTTGTAGTTATTATTAGGTTTAGCAAATTTACCACACAAAAGAATTGGTCTAGACCAACGTTTGGGTCAAGTTTCGTGGAATTTTGAGAATGTTCAAAATTTAGCTGTTTGGCACGGTTTTATATAAGCAAGTTTGTTTCCCATTTCTACTAATTTATAGTTAGTATTACACTTAGCAAATTTATGACACATATGCATGGGTCTAGACCAACCTCTATATGGACGATTACGGACCAAAGCGGCTCATGGGGATGGAGGAAAATCCTCCGATTACGGATGTTTCTCCGAACCATGGTGGACTACCGGATTGGAGATGGGAGGCATTTCTTCCTGTGGTAGGATCCATGGAACCACCTAGGCCCTCTTTGTGACTCTTTCCCACGAGGACCGAGGCTACTTGGACTGCATGAGTCATCCAGACTCAGCATGGTGATTCATGAACGAGTATGGCAGTGGCCCCTTATCACGGATCTTGAGTGTTTGGAGATCACACATGTGCTCCCCACTATTTTTGGAGGGGATGACCGTATAATTTGGAGATTTGAGAATGATCGACCAACTGCACAGGCTATTTATGAGTTATTTGACCCACTAGGACCGAAAGTAGGCTGGTTTTCAGTACTTTCGGGATCACTTAAAATACCTCGTCACAACTTTAATCTATGGCTTGCCATCCAAAGCAAGTTGGCTACGACAGATAAACCATGGCTTG